>NW_024704777.1:211435-247077 GCF_018977255.1 Callorhinchus milii | reverse complement strand
TTGTGACGTGTTCTCTATTCATTGTAAGAAGTTGGTATCTTCAAACCCACTTTTAGCAGATATCACCTGGCCTGGAATTTTAAATCTCTGTTTCGGAGCAGTCTGCGTTGTTGAATATGTCGTACAACGCTCTTTGTGCGACACTGCTGTGCATAAATTTCCCGGTAAGCCGTTGTCACAATTACTTTACACATTAAAACGTTACAGCTTAAGAAATTAGTTCCGTGAGTCCCAGTTAATGGGGATGGTGCCATAATTGTCGAAAAAATAATTTTGTCGCATCAGCTGTAATATGATGTATTTTCATATTTGTGTGGGAAATGTAGAAAAATAAACGCAATGGGATAATTTTGAAAAGGGATTTTATTTCTTGGAAACAGACAATTTCGTAACTCGAAAGATAACTTTTTTGTTCAAGTGCAATTCCGCCTAACGTTCATGTGAAATAAAAAGCGCACTCTCTCCCTGGATGAAGCACCGACCTATTTGCACAGCGATCCACTGAGCCTGGCTGATTGGTCTATATCAATCTCTCTACTAATCAATTGGTCTGTAACCTCCAAATCTCAGAGACTGCACTGCACAGATCTCCACAATGGACCGACTCGATTCCACCAATCCGTTCGGAAGAATGGCACCTTGGAAAAAATTCACCTTAAGGAGACTCAGTTTGCTCTAATACCGCACCCAACCCATGTAGGATTAAACGCTCAAAAATAGACTGCGGAAACATTGAAATATATTGACAATCCTGGCATTCATAAAATCGGATACTGGTGTGTCACTGACTCCAGAGATAATTCCGTGAATTCACACATTGCTACACTTGAAATGAAGAACATAGACGGAGGAGAGCGCGTTGAATGAATACGAGATAACGTATGTGTTTGCGATTCAGGCTGGAGTGCTCAGTGATCACAGCTAACCAGGTAACGCAGGAAAAGAGGACAGAGGAACAGATAAACCAGAGTCGGGTGTTAATGCAAGGTAACGTGCACATGGTTCCGACCGAACGAGCGACCGAGTAAAAAGTGAGGATAAGGTCACTGGGGAGCAGCTCACAAAGACTGAAGCAAAATTAGATAGTTATCAAAAATGATCATTTCTGCCCGATCACATTTGCTACCCAGCCTGATCCTCATCCCACTTGGACCTTCAGGCGCGTTAGGCTTTTGTTTTTCAGGATTAACAGAAAGTGAGTGGAAGAGTCGCTGTCCGAGAGACAAATCTGACCTTTAACATTCTATCTAAGACGCACACTGGCGATTCTGCCATAACAAGGAAAACTGCACCCACAGGGCTCAGGAAAGGATGCCCCAGAATGCCAGAGTAGAACAGCAAAAATATCAGTGGCATCATTTGCAATTGCTAATGATCTGCACTTTAATCCGCAAACATTAACTTCATTATTTCCAAGATAATTCTTCTGAAAATAATGCTTAGCAATTTTTTGAAAGTGCCACGACAGCAGCATTTCAGAAAGTAACTGCAATGAAAAATTGTAGCACATGATTCTGTTTCAATCGTCCGATGCAAACAATGTGTCGCGCTTGAGTTCTCCTGTCGACATTAAATACGCTACAACAAATGCAAATATTATTGCTGTCATCGATATTGTCATTATAATCGTTATTGCCGAGATTTTTATTGTTGTTGTTAGTGTATTTATTGTCAATATTGTAGTGATTATTCGCCCGTCCATCCTCCTCTTCGGTCACCTCAAAGGGAGAAACTGTTTCCTTTGAGGCTAGTTCGCTCGCCAGAGGATGAGAATTTTAAGGGCCTCCAATGATTTCCCTGAAATGGTGATGGATGTAGAGTTAATAAGAGCTGTGAAGCGTGAATCATGTAAGTGCTTAAAAAGAAACAAAATTCAGGGTTATGTGATAACAGCCAAGGGTTGTTACAGGACGTTACTCTATCAAATTACTGCTACAAAAATAGAGGGCAGAATGGCCTAATAATGCATTTAAGAAAAAATATTCAGTTATAAATGGACTTCGGTAGTGTAGTGGTTATCACATTCGACTAACACGCGAAAGGTCCTAGGTTCGAAACCTGGCGTAAATAAGTTTTTCTGTTATTTTTGGTCCGAATGCATTTAGTAGAATTGACCCTTAGAAGGTCGCCCTTTACAAATATCGAGGCTCCCCTCTATTACATTGCTGGGGAGATCTCTGTGTTGTTTTTGTTGCGTTATAGCAATCGCATAATCTATACTCTTGAAATCCCATTTTTCCTACATTCACGGCGGCCTGAAAATGTATTGATTCGAAAAATAAAGTACATTGATAACTTTGGAAAAGATCGATTAAGATTCTGGATACTCTGTGATTTGAATCCAGGAATTCCCATTTCTTGTTTAATTGTCAATATGCAAAGCCCTAATCATAACCCGAGAGGACCAGCCACATGACCAACAAGTAGCTGAAAACTTAGGGGATGAAATTTACTTTAAAAAATGACGCACATTGTTGATTTCGTGGACTTTGTTCAAATTCATTGGTACCATCAAATCGAATAGTTAACAGAGCTGTTTGATCATTCTATGCTTCTTAAAACGTTTGACGTTCAAAGCACAGTTGTTTTTAGAAACTATTGGACGGAGGATTATTGCTGCGTATATTGTAAGTACCGCTGCACCAATATCGCTATCAGAGTTAATTAGTTCCCCGATTGCATTGGCCATTTACACCAATGATAATAACATGATAGGTTATAGGTGTTAAAGTCAGTCAGACTGTGAAATTTAGACAAGATTCGTGAAAACCGCGGGCTGGGCTGGTAGATGAAACCGGGAACCCTCGTTTTTTCCTACAATTGCTAACCCCGAAACAAAAATCACACAGCAGACCAATGATCCATAAGTATGCCATCAAGCTGAAAACTCAACGGATAAAATTACCAATGCCAAAATGATGGGCTCTGTGTTCAATCTTTTCGGATGCACTGTACACCTAAAAGAGCCAATAATGGACCTCAGTCAGTTGTTCGACGCTTAAGACTCCTTCGAACCGCACATCGGTGCCAAGAGCCAATCCGCATTTCACCACCACTGCTACAATGCTCGGCTGCAGCCTTGTCTCACCACACAGGCCACCGAGACCCTCATCCGCACGTTCTTCCCATCCCGACATGGCGGCGCAATCTGCCTGCTTGTCGGCCTCCCCAACAACTCCCTCCACAGGATGTAAATCATCGAGACCACAGGCTCCAAAACGCGTCTGTCCCATCGATACCTGTCTCCACTGGTCACCAATCACTCAGCAGACACATTTCAATATCCTGGTCCTCACCTTCAAAGTCCTCCCTAGCTCTGTGACTTCCTAATCCCCAAACAACCGTTTCTCTCCCATTGCTCAATGGGCTCCAGTCTGCTTGACGTCCCACACTTGTCCTCTCCAGCATAAGTTGGCGGGCATTGAACCTCTCTGCAACCATCGTTTGGAACTGCACCACAAGGTCCCTCCATCTCACCCGCTTCATTGCTTACATAAAGATCCATCTCAAGACCCTGCTCTTCGAACCTGATTTCGCTCAACTGCCTATCCCTAAACTCGACGGCTTCCACCTCTCTTCATCGCAACAATCACGTCGGTTGCCGATTCCTAATTGTTCAGGTTCTTTAAAGTCATCCCGACGAGAAAGGCGCCACAAATACATTTTGTTACTGTTGTAGTGTTGACCTATTCATTCTCCTCCTGAAATCTGTATGGTTGTGGAGTGACCACATCCTGAAAAAAACGACCCGGAAAGGCTTTATTCATTCAGTGCAATGACACCAGATTCTCGTCAAGCTCAGAAACCCTGATTTCCAGCAGCGGGACCCACATTCTTCACATGTGTTTGACCAGAACATGCGAAGTGATCTTGATTTCCCACATGGCACACGAAGTGCATTCAACATCTGATGTCTTCTGCCATTTTCCCAGAAGTTTATGAAAACTTATGCATAATCATCTCCTTCCCCTCTGTACCGATTTCCCATTCTCACCAAATTCCTTCCTTTCTGTCTGTCACAACTTTACTTTCTTTACAACTCATTGCATTGAGCTCTCTGTTGGAGATTTACTACGCGTACGTTAATCCATTTGCTTTCTTCCCCATGATTCCACAAGCACTGATTCTCGTCATCGTCCTCTTACTGGGATTTTGTCAAAGCCCTTCTGGAAACAGAAATGCATTAATTCCAGTACATTTCACTTGTCTGATCCCTTTGCTTGCTAAATAATTCGCTAAAATTGGTCAGCATTACACTACTTTTATAAAATCCATGATGATTGCTGCTGACAATATTCTGCTCCTCCAGGTGCAATAAAAATATTGAAAGGTATGGCAGGGGCAGAGGAACCATAAATCAATCACCAAGGTTCAAACATAAGAATAGGGCTACTGCATAACACAGCTACAACACTGGCACAAAAATGGATGCTTATTTCTCTTACTAAGTAGGTTACGTAATGCTTTGATATCACTGAGATAGTTGACGTGTTTTAAAATGCCGTCAGTTTGAAAAATATACACAACATTCGTCTAAAATTTTGAGTCCTCTGGGATTTGAACCCGGGAACTCTCGCATATTTATTCACTTGCTAACCATGATGAGAGAATCATACCCGTAGACTAACCAGCCACTTGCTCATTAAATAACTGAAATTTCAACAGTAGAACTTGGCAATACAAAACTGGTTGGAAATGACCTGTGCACAATTTTTCAAAATGTATCATCAAATTCAAATCGAATCGTCTAACAATGGATCAAACAGTGCTCATCAATCGCCGATTCAGTGTTCCGGGGAGGCTGCAGCTAATGAACGAACATAAAATTTGTCAACCAATATTTTCTTTGCTTATTGACAAATAGTTATTTATATTTCTAGCGAGTTTTAATTTCAATGTAATAGTAAAAGGGTCAGTGCACATAAGGTGACAGAAGTCGCAACATTGCCTCAGATTCCACATCCTCCTGCCTTAATATGCAATGCCTGTTTGCAGGTTTTTTTTCACTTGAAGCAAAAACAAATCAAATTGAACATCAACGAGAGCAAAATCGAGCATTGATGTCTGATTTATTTTCGTTTTACACTGGACGGGTTTCCGGAGCGTTTTTTGAGGTTTATGTTGCATCGAACTGACCGAGACTGGATCACAACCACAAAAACATTACTCAGTGACCTCTCCTGTTGTCCACTGATGCTACTCACTTGACTAAACCAACGATAATTATTGCTCTAGGTGAGGTTCGAACTCACAACCTCGGCATTTCTCGAGGAAGTACTGTCATATAAGTACCGCACGCTTACCTATCGGGCCACTCGAGCTAGATTAATATGTTCTTTAGGTCATCATTTATCCTTTGCTGTCTATACTGGCAACAAATTCCCATTTTGTAGTGCGATTCACTCGAGGAGCTGCCTTTGAGAGTTAAAGTCCCTCCTTGAATTTCTTAGACACAAAAATGTTGTCCATTTTGAAGAAGTATTACAGAACTCAGCTTCTTTCTTAACGGAAGAACTTTCCAACCGTCAACAAACGGAGATAATCTGTTCGATTTATAATTGAAAGAATCTGATGTGAATTGCAGAAGCGGCTCACATAGTAAACCGTTGTGAAGAACAACTTCTGCTGTACTTGGGTATAAAGAAGTGCTCCCAAATGAAAGGACCCAATTTATGTGTAATTACAACAATGATTTGTGACACTGCTCTGAACAAGAAGATCATCATTTTCAAATTTTCAAATAAAAGTGTTGGAACATAATTCAGTATCATTGTTTTCCACCTGCAACAACAACAACAAATTTTTAACTCCGCAATCAATTTCCACGTAGAACAGGGTCTCAGAATGTTTAGCCTGAATCTCGATGGTGGGAGGGTGGTGGGGAGGTGGTGTGGATCAACTGGACGCAGTTGGCCATTTACTCAAGTTACTAATTAATCGTTTGACGTCAGTTGGTGTTGAGCAATCAGAGTTGATGGCAGGTCGCAGCAGATACCGTTGACCTTTGTGATTAATGGATGCAATCCATGGTGCATTCCATGGATGCACATGCCACCTTACTAAGCCAGTACAGAACCATGGCGACTTGTTGGAGCCTCAACTATCTTTCCTACCGTACATCCGTGCCACAATACGCTTTGCCTTCCCTCAACTGCATCCATCCGTTCATCGTGCTCCTGTCTGTTTCACATCCCCGCGACGCCCGCTACATCATTGGTGCTCGGGTCTTCAGACACTCTGCCCATAACCTCTGGATCTCCAGTCCGCATTCCTAGCTGATCAAACTCTAACTTGCCTCCATCAGTCCATTCAAAGCCCTCCCGTTCGACTGTGCATCCAATCATCCTCGTTCCACATCTACCTTCCATCGACCCAATTCCGATCCCCAGCTCGGGTTCGAAACACATACGTCCAGTTGCTTGGGACGTGAATGGCGCTATACAAATGTAACTTAGTTGCTGTTGTTTTTATTGGTTGTGTTGGGCAATTGAAATTATCAGCAGAAGCATTGCTAACATTTTCGTTTTCAGTGATGACAATTAATTCCGTATCAAGTGAGAAGGAGTTCGACATCTGTTGTGAACAAGAAAACAACAACAAAAATTTTTATTCATATAGCGCCCCTCAGATAGTGTTGCCTCCGGGAGGATAAATCAAACTCAGCACAAAACTGCCCTTCCGAGTGCAGTAGCTACAGAGACATACAATTTTTTTAACTTGAAAAGAAGAAACTGCGGAAGTTTTGTACAAAAAATTACAATAATGTCATACGTATTGTCATCTGTTTGATACGGTGGAAAAAGATATTAATCACTTGTATGTTTTCCGTTTCACATTCCTACCGCCATCCCACCCCAAAAATAGAAATGTAACGCCCGAAGATGGAATTGAAATCTGGACCTCAGATGGCCGTTAAATTGATCCCTTTAAAAGTTTGATGCTCTTCGGATTGAGTTTCCTGATCTCCGCATAATAAGTGTTAGGGTGTAGGTGGAGTGAAGGAAGGACAATGCGAAGTTTCTTCCCAGCCGTTGCAATCCGTGGTCCTTGGGGTGGAAGAGGGTGACGAGGCTCTCAGGACGGCAGTAGGACAACCGACAGCACGTGCCACCATGAACCTGGCGGAGCGTTCCCATGCTGGGGCAGAGGGTTTGTTTGCGACGGTCCAGGAGTGAAAGTAGACGGGGAGGTCGCTGAGGGAGTAGACGCTTGTGGACGTTGGTCAGGAATGGGAGCATTATGGGTACGAGTTAATAAGTCTGATCATGGGATGCAGCCAACGCGAACACAACGAGTTGAACAGTGTCAACCCACAGATATGGAGAAGAAACTAGTAGCCAATTCAAGAACAATTTTCCTCAATCTCTGCTTTGCCCCTCCCATCTTTCCAATCGAGCCAAACACCTTCTTTTTTCATCTTGCTAATGGTACCGTCACATGAAGGAAGAAGCTGGTCAACAACATTTCAGTTTTATCTATACCTACATTGACAGGAGAGTTATGCTGGTACTTTAGTATCGCTGCGCAGCGTTCAAGTTGCTGTTGGTAGGTAGCTCAGTGGTAGAATCGTTAGTTGTACAACAATACGTCTCTATTTCAAATCCAGGCGTCCCATTTTGTTGGGACTATTTTGCAAAGAAATATTTTTGTCAATGTGGTCATACATTGGCATGTCAAATTTTGACTTGAGAAGCCAAATTTCTCCAGGATATCAAAGGACAAATGCACCTGCATATGATAAAAGATTATTGTGGACACAACGGGATGCAAACACCGAAAATGAAGTTATCAGCAAAACGCATCAACTATATTTGTTTTATATGTACCGACCTCAAGCTATTTGGTCAGAGAGCAAGACTCACGTCAGAGAGAACATGATTTACTGATTTACTATGTGCTACCTATATAATAACAGTAACAGATATTCCGCATTAAGAGCGCGAGTGTTTCGTGGTTAGGGATACTAGGCTTTAAACCTAATGGACATGTGTTCGATACCCAAGTTTGACACAATGTTTCGAAAAGTTTTATTTACCTGTTTCTTACTTCATTTAGATTGATTATTCAAGGAGAACGTTTCTTTCGTTAACAAATTTGAGCAGTAATGTTTCAGTCTGGAAGAAATAGGCAAGTTAGTCGCGGCAGCGCTCAGTCCCAGGTTCAGAAACAGAATGTTACACACGTACCCGCTGCAAGACCACCTTGAACATCCGCTTTTATTTCAATCAGCGGCTGTCTAACCAAGAGACTATTTTTGTTAAATGTTATTGATTACAAAAATCCAATTGCAGCAATTTTTTACAACTTTTTGTTGGTGGGGGTGTGGGGGTTGGGGGTTTGGGCCTAGGCTCTTTGCTTCACATGTCCCGAAACCTATTACCAAGCAATTTTAGACTATATTAACCAAACCATATTGTCAGGTTATTATTATAGGTCCATACAACATATTTACACAATGGAAGTTTCAGACAAATTTGTTGGAGTCAAACGCATACTCGATGTCGAGCAACTCTTTGTTAATCCAGTCAACTCCACCAGGCACAGGATTCAACTGATCCAATTATCCACCATCCGCATGCTTACCTGAACTAAGCTTCGCAACCCCATCACACCAAACCAAGCGAAGCTCCACTGGCTCCCCATCAACGAACATCAATAATTTCCAAATTCTCACACTCGTTTTAATATCCTTTCATGTTTTGACGCCTCCCGACCTCTCCGACCTGCACACCCAGCAGCCCATAATCCACTGCCTCTATTCCACTGGCTCCGGCCTTCTGCTTGTCCGCTATTCCACCATTAGTGAATACGCTTCCATCTACGCTGCCAATCAATGCCCAATAATCTTACTCACCATTCATCTGTTATTCCGCCTTGACGCTTCCCTCCATTTCATCAGGTTGCGCCTGAAGATATTACCGTTCCAGTGTGCCTACTTTGACCCTTTCTCCATCCCACCGGCTCCGAGTTGAGCTCCGTCAGTAGCAATCATTGCTATGTGTGTGTGGTGCTGTGTCAATGTAAATTGTTGTTGTTGTTGACATGAAAAATTTAACCTGAGGCCTCTTGTGAGAGTTTTTGGCGAGCACATGTATTACATTCCAATGTGACTGCGCCTCCATCAACAGGCCAGTACTGGCCGAAGCGACACCCTCCCTCTGTCAGGGCAGGTACCTCTGTTTATCACAGATGCACCTCACTGATTCTAGACTTTAGAAATGGGCTGCAGAAAGCTCTCTCCGTTAAACACACGAGTATGGAAACGCAAAACAGAGTGATTTGTACGGTGGTCCTACGTAAAAGTACGACCTTACACATCGTTATCTCTGCGTCCGGCTGACTCAATAACAACCTGTTTCTCCCTCTGCTTAGCAAACTCTGGCCATTACCACGAACTCCCGCCCGATCCGCCCCACAATCGGCGGTCGTGCCTTCGGCCTTGCTGTCCCTATCCTCTGGAACTCCATCCCAGATTCCCTTCTTGCCTCCTTGAACTTGAGACTCAAAACTCTCAGGTTATACGAAGCCTTCTTCCATTCTCTTACAGGCCCTGCCCTCCAAACTCCCCAATCCCAAACCCCGGCTCAGGTCCAAATCCCTGATTATTCAGAGCTTTGGTTTGCACTCCGATGTGGAAGGAGCTATACAAATGTAATCCTATTTTGTATTTTATCATTTGACCATTTCTGGCTCTCTAAATATGGACCTAATTTATCAACCATGAGAGCAGCGAAACCTCAAATGCATTGCAACATCAGTCACATGCACGAACATAATAAAATATGGAGGGCACAAATAAAAGCATTTGCCAATCTAATTTATTGAATGTAACTTTCCTTATTAAACAGATTTTGCTGCACAATGGATTTTGAGTTACACAATGATATGAATGTAGGACAATGATACCTGAAACTTATTGCTGACGTGTCTGAAGTTGTTTGTTCCCCCATCTATTAGTAATGCGATGATCACATCATCTCACAATCTCCATGGAGTTTCCCAAAGGCTACAAATATGTGACAGCATTACCTCAATGTGACAGAAGGGAATGGTGTAACTTCGCAAAAGATATCGCTGTTGGGAAAGATGCCACCAAGATCTAAACTTTTGAACATTCAAGAAATTTATTATCCTGTTCTTGCAGCAGTTGGAATTCCTGGTGAGTTAAATCACTGCTAGTAATTACTAGTGGATTCCTGTCGCTCAGGATTTAGAGAACCCCTTTCGCAAGCGACAGAACTGTGTTGCTTCCCAGCAAGGCAAAACGGTCGTCAAGTTTCCTTACTCTACTTGCCCAACTCTCTCGGGCTGTCCCTACAGTGCAGCAAATTTGTCCTACCCAAATATCTATGTAATGCTGCTCAAATGCCCCTCCTCGCCTTTGGCTCTTCCCTACTGAATTACCTATCGCACTCCTTCACGGTCGCTCCTTTCCTGCACAGTAATATACTCAATTCAACTTGTCACTGAACAAGCCTGGTGTACCTTTTTTCTAATGGCTTCATCTTATTATAAACAACTCCCTATTAGAACACACTAACGGCGTTTAGTTTCACTTTTTGATTGTTTAACTGATGATTTTACTAACAGACTCGTCAGCGTATTACTCCACTGGTCAGCTTCTAACAAATTTACCTGTTTTGTTTCTCTTACAGTTAATTTACTGGCAATTGGGATCCTGTCCCGAGGAAACTGCGGACTCTCCAAGTGTATCACCCGCTACCTGTTGGCCATGGCAGCGGCGGATCTGTCAGTCATTATATCTGAAGTAATCCTGAAACAAATTGGTGAGATTTATTTACTTACTTCATATTTGTTCTACACTCCTGTCTGCAGCTTCATTCATGTCGTTTCTGCAGCCGCCGTGGACTCTGCTGTGTGGCTAACGGTGGCCTTCACCTTTGATCGCTTTGTGGCCGTTTGTTGTCAGAAACTGAAACAAAAATACTGCACTGAGAGAACAGCGTCTGTGGTTATTGGGACTTTAAGTTCGTTAATCTGCTTGGAAAATATTCCCATTTATTTTACATTCTACTCTTTCGGTAGAATTCATCACTTGCCCTGGGCTGCATTGTCAAACCAAACCTTCTCTATCATCCCGCGTGGATTACATTTTATTGGTTTGAACAGATTTTGGTCCCTTTGCTCCCATTCGTGTTGATTTTGCTGCTCAACGCTCTGACCGTCAGACACATTCTTGTGGCGAGTCGAGTCCGCACCAAACTGCGGGTCTGCAGCACCAGCGCTGATCATCGCAATGATCCGCAAATGGAAAACAGAAAGAAATCCATCATTTTACTGTTCACTATATCACTCAGTTTTATATTGTTGTGGGTGACATCTGTTGCACATTACATACAATACAGCGTTAAAGGGGTTTACAAGTCAAGAGGCTACAGTATCCCTTTCAAAACCTTTGAAGAAGCAGGTTTTATGCTTCAGCTGCTGAGTTCCTGCACAAACACAGCCATCTATGCGGTCACCCAGACCAAATTCAGAGAGGAGCTGAAGAATGCAATTAAATATCCTTTCAAAATAGTTAGTAAATGTTTTAATAGTGAAAAGGAAGAAGACTAAATGGAACACACGTTACACCAGAAAAACGCACTGTTCAACAATATATTTATAAATGTATTTGTGAAAGGGTTTATCTTTTAAATAGCCATTCATACAAATATTTGCTTGTGATATTATGGTTCTGATATGTGTCGTGATCTTCATCCCTTCAAGTTTGTCCTCCTTGTTATGGTCATGAATAAATTGCTATTTTATTTATTGCTTTAGTTAAGTTGTTTGAGATTAGTTAGTTATTTAAGCCTAAAGTGACATGCCATACATGAGAATATTATCATAATATTATCTACTGTAACCGCGCTATTGTAACCCTGTTCATTGAATCATTGAGAAGTTATATGTATTATTCCCTATATTAAATAAACAAGCTACGCGCGCAAAATAACAGTGACATCAGTTCCTCTGGTTTCGGGTTCCGACGTTTTATCTATACTAAAGACGAAATGGTTTTCTGTGTGTCTGTCCGCCAAGAAACAGTAATCGATTGATGTGGAGACATTAATGATGCGTCACGAGAAAGGACTTGCACGGGCGACTGTCTGTGACATATTTTTATTGGAGATTCTCCTGTTGTTGATGAGCTATATTTCAAAATATTATTAAACAAAGCCGCAAAAAATGCGGTATGGTCGACAATCTGCATGAAAATAGCGACAGAGGAAATCACACTCACTTCCAGTGAGATACATGTGTACTAATAAAGACGGACTGGGTTTGTCTGTATCTCACCGACAATAACACGGTAACCGACTGACGTAGAAACATGACTTACGCCGCACAGATACGTTTGAATAAATATAACTGGATGGTCGTTTCTCGCCGCAAAGAGGTTTGAACAGAGGTCGTTGATCTCAGGTCAGTCAAACTCACAGTTGCCGCAATGTCCGCGGATTGAGTCATCGTCCTGACGTTCTGTCCCTCTGCTGCTTTTACTCACTTGAATGAAAGGAATTCAAAGACTTGGCATTGGTTTTGTTCGGCATTGAATTAATTAGATGAACAATACACATGAAAATATACCCACACAGATAAAATTCTCTGAACTGCGGCCACAGACAAATAAAGAGTACGGTTACAGGAAGCGATGAATCTCGCTTTGACAATTCTCGATGAAATACTGTGATGTAAGTCGCGCTCGCCTTTTGCCCGATTAGAATTACTGCAGTGCGTCCTTTATTTTCTTCAAGAAAAGATATGATTTCAAAAGCAATTAACAGCATCATAACTTGCGCTTACACAGCGCTCCTCACGCAGGGTAGCGCCATTGAGCGCTTTAGAGAGGTGGAGCTCGACTTCGAGATGGGGGGAAGGGGCAGGTGACCGTAGGTTGAGTAGGAAAGCCGTGGAGTAGCTGATCAGTAAATTTTGAGGCTGAGTACGACAGCTGCTGGAAAACCTGGTTTAGATTTCCAGCAGAACATAACAATTGGCAAGTTTCTTTACTGCTCTCGCCTCAGTTTACATAGAAATATGGAGGCACCCGGTTGTCAGTCGATTGGTGGAGCAATTTCCGGGAGTAATATTCCTTCAAACAAGATAAGTCGTATTAAATTGCTTACTCTATCCACGACTGTTTGTGGGTCACTGCTGTACGAAATTGGCTGCCGCATTTCTGAAAATGTGCAATCAACTGAATTTACAATATATTCTGAGAACCATTTTGAGACGATTCGAAGTTGGATAAGTTGCTGTCTCGAATGCAAGAGAAATTACTCATAATAATATTACTAACTGGGCATTGGTGTGGGGTTAGGAATTGAGACGTTTTGGGAAGGCAACGATGACCAACAACACGACCAAAAGGTGTCTTTAGACTGATTGTGGATATGGGAAGGAAGAGATAGTTAGATGTTCTGTAGAACTCAGTTCCAGAAAGGTCTAAATCTCGCCCGCTAATATTGGACAGGATAACACGGAGAAATAAAACAATCAAATAAAACATGGCAAGTGGGTGACCCAGGCCATGTGGGTCGAGGCATTGGTGTAGATTTTGACTGAGGCCATTTCAAATAAGACGGGGATCCAGAAATCTCTCAGCTTGGCAAGGGGAGACAATGGAACATGGCGAGGATGATCGGCTCTGGTGTCTTGTGTGGGAAAGGACACGGGCCTCGGAGCTCTGGGAAATCTGATGCTGTCTAGGGAATTATTGATTAACCTGTCATATACGGTGCTTTGCAAACAAATTTAATTGCCTCTGTTTAAGTGGCATCAGCTGCATGATGTACACAAGATAATCGATTATTTTGAAAATGCGGTTGCTTTAAAACTGTGGAGAAACAATCCACTAAAATGCGGGTTAATCCGCGATTTGAACCTGCAACCCCTGCCATTTTCTTAAATTGTTATTCCCCAAGCTAAACAAAATGAATATATAAGCAACCTGCACATTATCACAAACAACTATTATTTTCACATAGTATCTCCAGTCTAACTGTCAAAGAGAGATTAGCCGTCCTGTATGGTTTGCAGCAACCGCACAGAAAGGCTGGTAAGCAACAAACTTACTCTAAATCATTGAGCAGTTGTGACAAATAAACCTGCACCATCCAGTCGTCCAACTCGGCTTAAACGAATTTGGATCTTGTATGATACCCGGACACTAGCACAGTATCAGTTACTCTTTAGCCAATTCGAACAGGACATTTAATGCAATGATATTGGTATTGTAGTTTATTTGCCTGTAGGCGTAATAATGTAGGCGTAATAAGACACATAGAAAACAATCCCTAAAAAGCTGCTCGTCCGATGTTGTAACCCTTTGCCCGCTTGCACATTTATTTAGCTGCTAACTCCAAAGCAAGAATCATATGAGTTTAATGTAGAGGAAGCTTTTCGTCTCTCAAATCCTGACCTAGTTATCCAGGCGGGCAGTGTGGATATAGGTTTACTGTGTCTCTAACCCTGACCTGGTTAATGAGCAGGACAGTGAGAGGACGCTTTGCTGTGTCTCGAATTCTGAGCTGGCAGCTTGAACGATGTTGCAGAGAGTTTTATTCTGCTCTGGTCAGTTGAATAATGCATAATGTCCTGGATTTCTATACATCCAACAGCGTTTCTGGCAGATTGTAATCAACAAATCATTCAACAAATAGAATAATTGGAAAACGCAAAGCTTTTTCATGATTCTCTCTGAATTTAAACTGCATAACCGTGTAAATACATGTGTGAATACAAGAAACCTGGGTAACTATTGGTAACGAAATCAACAACCGGCCCTGTAGCACTGAAACAAAAATTGTTGACAAGGAAACCGAGCAGACTTGTAATTCCCCAATATCAGAATTTCGGAGCAGAGTGGCTGACGTCATGACCAGCTCTGGTGGAGTGGATGTACGAGGGATGAATAGAGGCTGGAGCTATTCTTGCGGATACAGTGGATAGTGCAGTTGTGGTTTAAGCAATTGGTTCAGTAGGGTGGGTCAAGAGCGTGAAGTAACAACCAGCTTCGCATTTGGTAAACATGATGTGACAATCCCAGCAGAAGAACCAAGATTTTTCATGTTCGGGTATTCAGCAAGGCACCGTTGGGCTTTGAAACCTGGATCTCCTGTTTACGACACAGATGAGTTGCCAACTAATCCACGGCGCCGCTGTAACACATCAGTGTTTTCCATTTAACAACCAGATGCATGTTTATTTGTTTCGCTCACAAGTTTGGCATCTGGTTCCTTTACCATGTCTCTGTGTTGACATTGCCCCACTGCTCAACTCTTTGTGTGCGTTTTGGCTGCATCCCCTGCGGCGCGTTGCTAACTCATACCCAAACGGCAAACATTCCTGTCCCCATTCCTGCATTATACATACAAGTGGTTCAGCAGCCTCCCCGCTTCCTTTCACTCCTGGAAGTTTCACAGGTTCGCTTTGTCCCACACTGGGAATACTCCGCTTGGTTCACAGTGGCACTTATTGTCTGCTGTCCTACAGACACTTTTCTGACTGCCTTTGCCCTGAATTCCAACCCAATAACCACTGTTTCGTTCCATTGGGAAGAAACTTCTCTTTGCTTTTCTGGCACTCAAACTCCTGCCCCTTCATCCAGCAAACTGTGTCGCGGCAAAATGTCTGCACCCTCTCCAACAAAACCCTCACATTCCAAGACTTGAACGTCGACAAACTCTCGTCAATGGGTTGACCAATCGCCGCTGATTCTGCGATACCCCACTCCTATCTTGGTGTATAGAGGTCTTAGCCAGAAGTTATCTTGAATACTGCAAACATTTCTGGAGACCGGGAAATAATTTGGCAGCCAAGCCCTCAAGGTGATAGAAAGCACAGGGAGGAGTTTGACCCACAGTGTTTCCAGAATTAGTAATGAAGAATGATTAGACAAAAGGCAAAAAATATTCAGACAAACTAGGGAGAAAACAACAACTCGGAGCGGGCTTCATGGTGTTGGTTCAAATGTTGAATGGAATTGCAAACGTGTAACCAGATTAGTGGTTTAGGATTAGTATTTTACGATGTAACAGCGCACGAACCAATTAATTTGATCACTGAATGCAACACTGTTGGTGGAAGACTGCTCAGTGCAATTGGCTGCCGCTTTTCGCCCACAAATATACAGTCAATGCTGTGAAGTGCTTTGAGACGTCTCAAAGACATCGTGAAACACGATATGAGATGTAAGGATTACTAAAATATAACAGTCTAAAATAATATGACATATGTTTAGGGCTCTAAATTACAGTTTGAAGTCAGATATCACGAAGCTTTTCCATATGCAGGGCTAATCAAATACGTAACACATCGTCAGGAAACGTGAAAGAGAGCAGGACACAATAATAAATGATAAAGAAGTTAGATGCAAAGAAGATGAGGTGCTGCGTGTTCTGAGGGGATGTTATCTGATGAGCACAAGGGGCTACTTCATCCAAACTAACGTTGCGTTCTTAGTCATTCCGAAGCATTCTTCAAAATCCGCTTGAAGGACGACATTCGGAGCCCCCGAACATTGGTGATTAATCCCTTAGAATAAGTTCTCCTAACCTGAAAGGGGTGCGCATCAGTTTATTTTTTGTCAGTATATATTGGCTACAAAGTCCCCAAAGTGAGCGAACAGACGTTAAAAGGTGTTTCGTTAGAAAACAAGATTTGTGCAATTTTTAAAAAAGCGGAAACACTTAATTTTGCAACCGCCGAATAGCTCATCGGAGAGTGTTAGACTGAAGATTTAAAGGTACATGGTTTAATCCCTGGTTTCGGCAGCTTTTTTGTTCAGATTGATTGTTACTCACAGTCTGTTGAGACTGGTCCTTTGGGAGACCTTACATTGTGACTCTTCTGCGATTTCGGTTTAAGTCACACGAACATAATTTATTATTTCCAATGACTTGAAGGTGAAGATCAATTTTGATAAATGTGCAGCAAATCAACAAAGAGCCATTCAGTTATATATTGCCATGTTCTCGTTTTGAAATTCCAGTTATTTGATGCGCAAAATGGTTCGTTCCTGCGCCATTGGTTTAGTGGTATTATGCAAGATTTCTACTGTTGAGAGCCATGTTTGATTCGTGATGATTGATTCGATGTTCCTCTATCCCTGCCCTGCTCTGCGGTTGAATATTATTGTTGTATCTGGAGAAGTAGATATTTGCTAGCAGCAGCCATCATGGATTTTCCAAAAAAAAACTACATGCTGACCAAACTTAGCGAATTATTTGGGAAGCTCAGAATCAAACAGTGAAATGTAATAGATAAGCAGTTCTGTTTCCAGATGGGCTTTGACAAAATGCCAATGAGGAAATAGATTAAAATCGGTGCTTGTGGGATCATGGTGGAGAAGAATGCGTCGTAAAACTTCAGAAGAGCGTGTTGGAAGGAGCTGTGAACGAATGAAGTTGGAAAGCGGGAATGGGTCACGCACCCTGGGCGGATAAGTTGCGTAAGAACCCATGACGGAGGTACCGATACGATGAACACCATGTGTTGGTTGAGATGAGCAGATCTGAAGGAAGGTAGTGGTCTGAGTGTGATGTGACTGTAAGAGACAGTACTTTTAGAAACTGAGTGATTGCTCGGGTGGAGGAGAGAACACAGGAGCTCTATGGTGACCCTTGTGAAGGCCTGAACTCTCCACCGAAACCAAAACTAGAAGTTTGGAACGGCAGAATGTTAGTGACAAGACGAACTTTTTGATCATCGGGCAAGATTTTCCTTCGACAGCGATAGAGGAAAGGAGCAGCAGGTGCAGGTCATCCAGTAACCAGTATCAGCCGATACCAGGGGCGGAGAGGCAACAGCCCACGTTGCGGGGATCACCAGCCGCCCGACGCTGAAGGAGGGATAGCTCAGTTAACGAATATGATTAGTGTTATCTTAGCTTGCATTTATTTTCAGGCCATATTTTTACATAAATGTGGACACATTTGTCTCTTAGCTTTGGAGCCTCCAATATTTTGTCTCACTATGGATACACTTTATATGAGAGTTGCGCTACCAAATGCATTGACTATTATTAACTGACAGAAGATTAAAATATTAAGAAAATGAAGAGAATTTTTTGTTCGGAATATGGACTCCACAGAGAAAAAGTCTGGATTTGAACTTCATCTGAAATTAAATGCTCTCCCGCTTAGCTATACACAAATGTGTTCACATTTCCTAGTTTCGATTCATACAGATTACGGAGCAATATCACAAACTGCAGCCCATTCTTCGTAGCAAAAGGCTCCACTCCAAAACAGCACCCTATTCTTTCGTGCTCCGGGTCTGGCCTCCTCCTCGTCCTCTGAGTCCTCCCTGCACCCTCGGCGGCCGTGCCTTCAGCCCTATGCCCTGGAACCACCTTCCTCTCTCACTTCGTCTCGGTTCCTCCCTTCCCATTTCCAGGTCTCTGCTGAAGAACTTTCTTTTCGACCTTTGCCCACCTCGACGTAGCTCGGTCCCGGAATCTGTGACTGTTAAGCGCTCTGAGACGCCCTCCGGCGTGGAGCGCGCTGTTTAAATCCATTTTGTTGTTGTTATGTGTGTGAAAGAGTGAGACAGAGAGTAAATTTTTTTGTGAGAGACAGGCAGAGACTGTATTTATGTGAGACAGAATGATTGTGTGCGTGAATTAGAGAGAGAGGACTTTGTGTGTGCGACCGAGACAGCGACAGAAAGTCTGTGTGTGAGACAGAGAGACTGTGTTGTGGGAGACAGAGAGAGACAGTATGTGTGTGAGGTACAGAGAGATTGTGTGTGAGAGAGAAAGACAGAGAGAGACCGTGTGTGTTTGAGAGAGACAGAGAGAAAGTGTGTGTGTGAGAGAGAGAGACAGAGAGAGGCTATGTGTGAGAGAGAGAGATAGAGAGCGACTGTGTGTTTGAGAGTCAGAGAGAGTCTTTGTGCGTGTCAGAGACAGAGAGTGACTGTAAGTGTGTGTGAGAGACAGAAAGAGACTGTTTGTATACATGACACAGTGAGAGACTATGTGTGTATTTGTGTGTGAGAGAGATAGTCAGAGAGACTGTGTGTGTGAATAACAGAGAGGTTGTTTGCGTGAATCTGAGAGTGACCGTTTGTGTGTGCGTGTGAGAGAGAGAGAGACTGCGAGTGTATGTGTGAGAGAAAGAACGAGAGAGAGACACAGAGAGAGACCGTGTGTGTTTTTGAGAGAGAGAGAGAGTTTGTGCGTGTGAGAGACAGAGAGATACTGTGTGTCTGAGACACACAGATAGACTGTGTGTATGAGAGAGGTAGACTGTGTGTATGTGACAGAGACTGTGTGAGTGAGAGACAGCGAGAGACTGCATGTGTGCAATCTATCAGTGCAATTTTGTTGTTGCTGTTGTTGCTGTGTGAGAAACAGAGCTGCTGTCTCTATATGAGTGTGAGAGAGAAAGACTGCTTGTGCGTGAGAGGCAGACAGAGAGAGACTGTGTGGGTGTGAAAGAGAGGGACTTTATGTGTGTGCAAAGGACAGAGGAGGACTGTGTTTCTCTGCGAGAGACTGAATAAGACAGTATGTATGAGAAAGAGAGAGACTGTGTGTATGTGAGAGAGACAGAGAGAGACAGTGTGTGAGTGAGGCAGAGAGTGTCTGTCTCGGTGAGACAGAGCGAGAGATTTAGAATGCGTGTTTGTGTGTGGGAGAGAGAGAGAGAAAGAGAGAAAGAGAAAGACTACGTGTGTGAGAGACAGAGAGAGACTGTGTATGTGAGAGACAGGAGACTGTAGTTATGCGGATAAAGAACTGTGTGTGTGAGACACAGAGAGAGACTGTGTGTGTGTGTGTGTGAGAGAGACAGAGATAGACTGTATGTGTTACAGAGAGACTCTGTGTGTGTGCGTGTGAGCCAGAGAGAGAGAAAGAGAGACTGCGTGTGAGAGATAGAGAGAGAATGTGTGTTTCAGAGCGAGAGACACTTTGTGTTGGAGACAGAGAGAGAAACTGTGTGTGAGACAGAAAGAGAGGAAGACTGTATCTGACTGTGATAGGCAGAGAGAGACTATTTGTAAGAGAAACAGAGAGAGACTGTGCGTGTGTGTGTGTGCGAGAGAGAGAGAGAGAGAGACTGTGTGACTGAGAGACAGAGATAGACTGTATGTGTGAGAGAGAGAGATATAGAGATAATGGGTGTGTGTGTGACAGAGAAACAGAGAGTCAGTATATGTGTGAGAGACAGAGAGAGAGTCTGTATGAGTGAGCCAGAGGGTGTATGTGTGTATGAGACAGAGAGAAAGATCAAATGTGTGTGTGTGAGAGAGAGAGAGCGAGAGAGACAAAGTGAGACAGTGTCTGTGTGTAATACGCAGAGAGGGACAATGTGTATGAGAGACAGAGAGAGACTGTGTGTGTGTGAGACAGAGAGAGAAAGATAGAGACTGCTTGTGGCGAAACATAGAGTGAGAGACGATGTGTGTGAGAGACAGAGACAGACTGTGTGTGTGATATAAAGAGAGATTGTTTGTGTGTCAGACAGAGAGAGACTGTGTGAGTCTCGTTGTGAGACTGAGAGAGCGAGACCCTGTTTGTATGTATGTGAGTATGTATGTGACAGAGAGAGAGACGTGTGTTTGTGAGAGACAGAGAGACTGTGCACGTGTGAGCCAGAGAGATACTTTGTGTGTGTGAGTGTGAGAGAGAGAGACAGAGAGAGACTGTGTGGTGAGAGGCGAAGAGAGACACCGTGTGTGGGTTGGGGGCTGGGGGGTGGGGGTTGAGGGAGAGACTGTGTGTGAGAGAGACAGAAATAGACTCTGTGTGTCAGAGAGATACAGAGAGATTGTGTTCGTGAGAGTGAGGGAGAGATTGTGTGTGAGAGAGATAGTTAGAGGCGGTGTGTGTGTGAGACTGAGAGAGACTGTGTGCTTTGGTGTGATAGAGTGTCACAGACTGTGTCTGAGAGAGCCAGAGAGGGAGACTGTGCGTGAGAGACAGAAAGAGACCGTGTGCTTGTGAGAGCGAGAGACAGAAAGAGACTGTGTGTTTGTAAGAGAGTGAGAGACAGAGAGAGACTGTGTGTTTGTGAGAGCGAGAGACAGAAAAAGACTGTGTGTTTGTAAGAGAGTGAGACATTGTGTGTGTGTGTGAGTAACAGAGAGAGACTGTGTGTGTGAGAGAGAGACTGTGTATGACAGAGAGATAGACTGTGTGTGCCTGTGTGTGTGTTTGAGAGAGAGAGAGAGAGACTCTGTGTGAGACAAAGACTGTCTGTGTGAGAGAGATTGCGTGTGTCTGTGAGAGAGAGTGTGTGCGTGTGTGAGAGAAAGAGACTCTATGTGTGAGAGAGAGAGACTGTGTGAAAGAGAGAGACTGTGTGTGTGAGAGAGAAACTGTGTTTGTGTGTGACAGAGAGACAGTGTGTGTGTGTGAGAGAGACTCTGTGTGTGAGAAAAGAGAGAGACTGTGTGTGTGTGAGTGAGAAAGAGAGACTGTGTGTGTGTGTGAGAGAGAGATAGTGTGTGTGAGAGAGAGATTGTGTGTGTGCGTTGGAGAGAGACACTGTGAGACACGGCAGGACAGCGCGGGGAGGAGCCTGGGCCTACTGACCCAGGTACTTAAACTCGACGCCGGAGCGAGTTCAGCCAGTCGGGGAGCGGCGGCAGGACAGCGCGGGGAGGAGCCTGGGCCTACTGACCCAGGTACTTAAACTCGACGCCGGAGCGAGTTCAGGCAGGAGGGAGGTGTGGGGGCGGAGGGGGGAACTGCGACGTCATAGATTAGTTTTCAGGTGCGTGCGCGCGCATAAAAAAAAACAAAACACTCTGCGCCCCCCCCCATGGTGAGTCTCCACCACGCCACATCCACAGGTTACCAGAAGTCACAGTTATTATAAATGTGGAAACATTCCTACAAACAGTGGCACAACTATAATACCAGGGAGAAATACCCGTAGTCGGCAGGATTGGAACCTGCGCGGGAAGTTTCTCAATGGATTTGTAGTCCATCGCCTTCGCCACTCGGCCAATACGGCAGATTAACTAGTAACGAACTGATTTGGATAAAAACTTGCCTCCACCTCATTCCTTTGTTGTTATTTCCCTGATTATAATTGTCATTTGGTTTGATTTCTTGCATTTCATAGAGTGGGATAATATGTTATCACATTGTCGAGACAACTCAAAGATGTTCAAAAGATGTTTTATTGACTGACAGGTGACACAACTACAGTGTATCCTTTACGCTCCTGTAGTAGGTGAAGTGTGTCCCGCGAGGGATGATCGGGAAAAGGCACCGGCCAACAATCAGAACAATAGCAATTCACACATTTGATATTGCAGATGTCACATCAGGAACACTATGAAAGCACATTTCAAGATGTACTGTTGACAGATTAGGCTATTTTGGGGTAAAAGCGACAGCTAACTTGTGCACTGCAATGTCCTAGAATCATTCAACAAATTGGTGAAACGTTACCATCATATGATTTATTTTATAGGATAAAGATATTTTAAGGAATTGCTTTTCAGTGGATGAGCTGGAACAGCTCCTTCGATTTGATCACGCATCAGCAGATGTCAGAGGGAGATGGACTTTGAGGTGTCAGGGGGAAGTGAATGGAGACGTACAATACCAAACAATATACCGTTTCAAAGCACATTACAAAGCAGGATCATGCCTTAAAATGATGTACAAAGCTGAATTCACTTGGAGGAGAAAATGCCCTGTCCTTCAGGCGTCGCTCTCATGTGTACATCTACCGTACTGTAACTTGCTTCAAAATGTCCATTCCACTCTGAGAGTTTCAAATATATCACGATAAACAGATCATAATTTGTACCTTTGTTATAGATCCTTTAGTACGAGGAGAATGTCTCAAAGCGTTTCACAGAATACACTGTTTAGTGTAGTGAAGGTGTGTTTGTGTGTGATTGCAGCAACAAATTTGCACATAACACTGACTCCATGTTGAAATTTCCTTGTATGTGGAATGGAATGTGTGCTCTGTACAAGTGAAGCTTCCACGTCAGCTGTGTTTGCTATTACAGGGTACATCATTGGAATATATTTGTGTTTTGATATGTTTACTCAAATGAAATATGTATGGGTGGAATCATTTTAATATTTCAACGCTTTTTTATTCTTTTAAGCTGATTATGAAGCTCTTTTAGTGTGTATTTTACAAACAATAGAGATAATCTAATCTTTACAGTTTTATAGCTTTGTTTAAATAAATGTCCGCTGCTAAATCTGGAAACCATTTGAGGTGAAACTGACTGATGTTTGTGCAGCTGATGGTCTTCCTGTGTCTATGCTTTCCAGGGAGGTTTTATTAACAAATTAGTGACGGTTCTTTGATTAATATTTGTTATTCTTTCCTTGCTTGGTTGAATATGTTTGTGACAAGAAGGATCGTAACAGCAGATATATACACTGTATTTGTGTCACCTGTCTGTCAATAAAAATCTTTTGAACGTCTTTGAGTTGTCTCGACAATGTGATAACATACTATCCCACTGTATGAAATGCAAGAAATCAAATCAAATGACAATTATTATCAGGGAAATAACAACAAAGGAATGAGGTGCAGGCAAGTTTTTATCCAAATCAGTTCGTTACTAGTTAATCAGCCGTATTGGCCGAGTGGCGAAGGCGATGGACTACAAATCCATTTGGAAATTTCCCGCGCTGGTTCCAATCCTGCCGACTACGGGTATTTCTCCCTGGTGTTAGAGTTTTTCCACTGTTTCTAGGAATGTTTCCACATTTATAATAACTGTGACTTCTGGTAACCTGTGGATGAGGCGTGGCGGAGACTCACCATGGGGGGGGGCGCAGAGTGTTTTGTTTTTTTTTATGCGCGCGCACGCACCTGAAAACTAATCTATGACGTCGCAGTTCCCCCCCTCCGCCCCCACACCTCCCTCCCTGCCTGAACTCGCTCCGGCGTCGAGTTTAAGTACCTGGGTCAGTAGGCCCAGGCTCCTCCCCGCGCTGTCCTGCCGCCGCTCCCCGACTGGCTGAACTCGCTCCGGCGTCGAGTTTAAGTACCTGGGTCAGTAGGCCCAGGCTCCTCCCCGCGCTGTCCTGCCGTGTCTCACAGTGTCTCTCTCCAACGCACACACACAATCTCTCTCTCACACACACTATCTCTCTCTCACACACACACACAGTCTCTCTTTCTCACTCACACACACACAGTCTCTCTCTTTTCTCACACACAGAGTCTCTCTCACACACACACACTGTCTCTCTGTCACACACAAACACAGTTTCTCTCTCACACACACAGTCTCTCTCTTTCACACAGTCTCTCTCTCTCACACATAGAGTCTCTTTCTCTCACACACGCACACACTCTCTCTCACAGACACACGCAATCTCTCTCACACAGACAGTCTTTGTCTCACACAGAGTCTCTCTCTCTCTCTCTCAAACACACACACAGGCACACACAGTCTATCTCTCTGTCATACACAGTCTCTCTCTCTCACACACAGTCTCTCTCTGTTACTCACACACACACACAATGTCTCACTCTCTTACAAACACACAGTCTTTTTCTGTCTCTCGCTCTCACAAACACACAGTCTCTCTCTGTCTCTCACTCTCTTACAAACACACAGTCTCTTTCTGTCTCTCGCTCTCACAAGCACACGGTCTCTTTCTGTCTCTCACGCACAGTCTCCCTCTCTGGCTCTCTCAGACACAGTCTGTGACACTCTATCACACCAAAGCACACAGTCTCTCTCAGTCTCACACACACACCGCCTCTAACTATCTCTCTCACACACAATCTCTCCCTCACTCTCACGAACACAATCTCTCTGTATCTCTCTGACACACAGAGTCTATTTCTGTCTCTCTCACACACAGTCTCTCCCCTCAACCCCCACCCCCCAGCCCCCAACCCACACACGGTGTCTCTCTTCGCCTCTCACCACACAGTCTCTCTCTGTCTCTCTCTCACACTCACACACACAAAGTATCTCTCTGGCTCACACGTGCACAGTCTCTCTGTCTCTCACAAACACACGTCTCTCTCTCTGTCACATACATACTCACATACATACAAACAGGGTCTCGCTCTCTCAGTCTCACAACGAGACTCACACAGTCTCTCTCTGTCTGACACACAAACAATCTCTCTTTATATCACACACACAGTCTGTCTCTGTCTCTCACACACATCGTCTCTCACTCTATGTTTCGCCACAAGCAGTCTCTATCTTTCTCTCTCTGTCTCACACACACACAGTCTCTCTCTGTCTCTCATACACATTGTCCCTCTCTGCGTATTACACACAGACACTGTCTCACTTTGTCTCTCTCGCTCTCTCTCTCTCACACACACACATTTGATCTTTCTCTCTGTCTCATACACACATACACCCTCTGGCTCACTCATACAGACTCTCTCTCTGTCTCTCACACATATACTGACTCGCTGTTTCTCTGTCACACACACACCCATTATCTCTATATCTCTCTCTCTCACACATACAGTCTATCTCTGTCTCTCAGTCACACAGTCTCTCTCTCTCTCTCTCTCGCACACACACACACAGTCTCTCTCTGTTTCTCTTACAAATAGTCTCTCTCTGCCTATCACAGTCAGATACAGTCTTCCTCTCTTTCTGTCTCACACACAGTTTCTCTCTCTGTCTCCAACACAAAGTGTCTCTCGCTCTGAAACACACATTCTCTCTCTATCTCTCACACGCAGTCTCTCTTTCTCTCTCTCTGGCTCACACGCACACACACAGAGTCTCTCTGTAACACATACAGTCTATCTCTGTCTCTCTCACACACACACACACACAGTCTCTCTCTGTGTCTCACACACACAGTTCTTTATCTCGCATAACTACAGTCTCCTGTCTCTCACATACACAGTCTCTCTCTGTCTCTCACACACGTAGTCTTTCTCTTTCTCTCTTTCTCTCTCTCTCTCCCACACACAAACACGCATTCTAAATCTCTCGCTCTGTCTCACCCAGACACACACTCTCTGCCTCAATCACACACTGTCTCTCTCTGTCTCTCTCACATACACACAGTCTTTCTCTTTCTCATACATACTGTCTTATTCAGTCTCTCGCAGAGAAACACAGTCCTCCTCTGTCCTTTGCACACACATAAAGTCCCTCTCTTTCACACCCACACAGTCTCTCTCTGTCTGCCTCTCACGCACAAGCAGTCTTTCTCTCTCACACTCATATAGAGACAGCAGCTCTGTTTCTCACACAGCAACAACAGCAACAACAAAATTGCACTGATAGATTGCACACATGCAGTCTCTCGCTGTCTCTCACTCACACAGTCTCTGTCACATACACACAGTCTACCTCTCTCATACACACAGTCTATCTGTGTGTCTCAGACACACAGTATCTCTCTGTCTCTCACACGCACAAACTCTCTCTCTCTCTCAAAANCACACACGGTCTCTCTCTGTGTCTCTCTCTCGTTCTTTCTCTCTCACACATACACTCGCAGTCTCTCTCTCTCTCACACGCACACACAAACGGTCACTCTCAGATTCACGCAAACAACCTCTCTGTTATTCACACACACAGTCTCTCTGACTATCTCTCTCACACACAAATACACACATAGTCTCTCACTGTGTCATGTATACAAACAGTCTCTTTCTGTCTCTCACACACACTTACAGTCACTCTCTGTCTCTGACACGCACAAAGACTCTCTCTGACTCTCAAACACACAGTCGCTCTCTATCTCTCTCTCTCACACATAGCCTCTCTCTGTCTCTCTCTCTCACACACACACTTTCTCTCTGTCTCTCTCAAACACACACGGTCTCTCTCTGTCTTTCTCTCTCACACACAATCTCTCTGTACCTCACACACATACTGTCTCTCTCTGTCTCCCACAACACAGTCTCTCTGTCTCACACACAGACTTTCTGTCGCTGTCTCGGTCGCACACACAAAGTCCTCTCTCTCTAATTCACGCACACAATCATTCTGTCTCACATAAATACAGTCTCTGCCTGTCTCTCACAAAAAAATTTACTCTCTGTCTCACTCTTTCACACACATAACAACAACAAAATGGATTTAAACAGCGCGCTCCACGCCGGAGGGCGTCTCAGAGCGCTTAACAGTCACAGATTCCGGGACCGAGCTACGTCGAGGTGGGCAAAGGTCGAAAAGAAAGTTCTTCAGCAGAGACCTGGAAATGGGAAGGGAGGAACCGAGACGAAGTGAGAGAGGAAGGTGGTTCCAGGGCATAGGGCTGAAGGCACGGCCGCCGAGGGTGCAGGGAGGACTCAGAGGACGAGGAGGAGGCCAGACCCGGAGCACGAAAGAATAGGGTGCTGTTTTGGAGTGGAGCCTTTTGCAGGACAGAATATGGGCTGCATTATTGTGGATGATATGCTCCGTAATCTGTATGATTCAAAATGTGGAAATGTGAACACATTGGTGTGTTGTTGCTAAGCGCAGAGCATTCAATTTCAGGTCAAGTTCAAATCCAGACTTTTTTCAGGTGGAGTCAATATTGCCAATAAAGAAATCTGTAATTTTCTTAACATTTTAGTCATCTTTCGTTCAATAATAGTCACTGCATTTGTTATCGCGACTTTCGTATAAAGTGCATCCATAGTGAGACAAAAAAGGGAGCTCCAAAGAAACGGGGCAAATGGATCTACATTTATTTAAAAAAAGGCCTGTAACTGGATTCAAGCTAAGACAGCACTCGTCATGTTCTCGTTATGAGCTATCGGGCCTCCAGGTTCGGACGGCTGGTGATCCCCACAACGTGGGCTGGCGCCTCTCCGCCCCTGGTATCGACTGATACCGGTTACTGGATGACCTGCTCTGCCTGCTCTTTACTCTCTCTCGCTGTCGAAAGGCAGACTTGGCTGATGATCAAGCAGTCCGTCTTGTCAGTAACCGTCTGTGGTTCCAAATCTTCTGTTTCCATGGTTTCGGTTGGAGAGTTCAGGCCTCCGCAAGGGTCACCACAGAGCTCCTCCTCTGTTCTCTCCTCCACCCGAGACAAAATCACTCAGTTTCTAAAAGTAATGACTCTTACAGTCACATCACCTTCAGACCATTACCTGCCTACAGATCCGCTCATCTCAACCAACACATGGTGTTCATCGTATCGGTATCTCTCCGTCATGGGTTCTTACGCACACGTTCATGCCGCCCATGGGTGCTGTGACCCATTCCGGCTTTCCAACTTCATTCCGTTCACATCTCCTTCCAACACGCTCCATTGCTGGAATTTTACGACGCATTCTTCTCCACCATGATCCCACAAGCACCGATTTTAATCTATTTCCTCAGATGTGGCATTTTGTCAAAGCCCATCTGGAAACAGAACTGCCTCATATCTATTACATTTCACTAGTTTGATTCTGAGCTTCCCAAATAATTCGCTAACATTGGTCAGCATGTATTTTTTTTTGGAAAATCCATGATGGCTGCTGCTAGCAAAAATCTACTTCTCCAGATATAATAATAATATTCAAGCGCAGAGCAGGGCAGGGATAGGGGAACATCGAATCAACCATTACGAATCAAACATGGCTCTCAACAGTAGAAATCTTGCATAATACCACTAAACCAATGGCGCAGGAACGAACCATTTTGCGCATCAAATAACTGGAATTTCAAAACGAGAACATGGCAATATATAACTGAATGGCTCTTTGTTGATTTGCTGCACATTTATCAAAATTGATCTTCACCTTCAAGTCATTGGAAATAATAAATTGTGTTTGTGTAATTGAAACAGAACCTCGCAGAAGATTCACAATGTAAAATCTCCCAAACGGGCAGTATTTAAAGGACAAACATAGGCTGTGAGTCACAATCAAACAGAAAAAAAATCTGCCGAAACCCGGGATTGAACCAGGGACCTTTAGGTCTTTAGTCTAACGCTCTTCCAACTGAGATATTACGGCCGTTGTAAATTTACGTGTTTCCGCTTATTTTCAAAAATTGCACAAATCTTGTTTTGCTAATAACCACTGGTCCCTCATTTTCGGAACCTGATAGCAAATTTATACTGACAAAAAATAAATTGATGCGCGCCCCTTTCAGGTTAGGAGAACTTCATCTTAGGGAATCATGACAGATCTTGGGTGAGCCCCGAATGCCGTCCTTCAAGCGGTTTTGAACAATGCTTCTGAATGACCAAGATCACCAGGTTAGTTTGGATCAAGAAGCCAGCTATGCCCACCTGATAACATCCCCTCAGAACACGCAGCACTTCGTCATCTTTCTTTGAGTCAAAGTTCTTTGTAATTTATTCTCGTGTCCTGCTCTCTACCACTTTTCCTGACGATGTGTTTAAGTCTTTGATTAGCCTCTGCATAATGAAAACCTTCGTGGTATCTGCTTTGCAACTGTAATTCACACATATAAACATACGTCATATTATTTTACTCTGTTATACTTTGGCCATCCTTACATTTCATACTGTGCTTCAACACGTCTTAGAGACGTCTCAAAGCGCTTAACAGAATTGACTATATTTTTGGGCGAAAAGCGGCAGCCAATTGCACTCAGCACTCTTCCACCAACAGTGGTGCATTCAGCGAGCAAATTAATTGGTTCATGTGCTGTTAAATTTAATAATCCTAAAACACTAATTTGGTTACACAATTTCAATTCCATTCAATATTTCATCCAACACCATGAAGCTCGCTCCGAGTTGTTGTTTTTTCCCAATACAAATCATCCCTAGTTTGCCGGATTATTGTTTGCCTATGTCTAATCAATGCTCATTATTATTTCTGGAAAAACTATATGTCAAGCTCTTTCCTGTGCTTTCTATCATCTTTAGGGCTTGGCAGTCAAATTGTGTCCCTGTGTCCAGTACTGTTCGCAATATTCAAGGTAATTTCCGACTAAGAACTTTATACACCGAGATAGGAGTGGGTTATCACAGAGTCAGCGGTGAATGGTCAATCCAATGACATCAGTTTGTCGACGATCAGGTCTTGGAATGAAAGGGTTGTGTTGGAGAAGGAGCGGACATTTTGCAGCGACAAACTGTTCGCTGGATGAAGGGGGAGGAGGTTGAGTGTCAGAAAAGCAAAGATTAATTTCTTCCCAATTGCTGGAAACCGCGGGTCTTGGGGTACAAATGAGGGCGAAGGCAGTCAGAGCGTGTCTGCAGGACAACATACAATAAGTTCCACCGTGAACCAGAAGTAGAATGCCCAGTGTGGGACAGGGGGAAACTGTGGACTTCAAGGAGTGAAAGGGCGCAAGGAAGCTGCTGAGGAATGAGACCCTTGTGGGAATAAAGCAGGACAGAGGACAGGAATATGTGCATTTGGGGTACAAGATAGCAACTCGCAGCAGTGGATGCAGCCAATCCGCAAACAAAGAGGTGAGCAGTGGGGCAGTGTCAACCAAGAGACATGGAAACGGAACCAGATACCAAAATTGTGTGCGAAACAAATTAACATTCATCTGGTTGTTAGCGCCGTGGCTCAGTTGGCAACTCAACTTCTCGTAAACAGGAGATCCAGGTTTCAAAGCCCAACGGTGCCTTGCTGAATACCCGAACATGAAAAATCTTGGTTCTTCTGCTGGGATTGTCACATCATGTTTACCAAATGCGAAGCTGGTTGTTACTTCACGCTCTTGACCCACCCTACTGAACCAAATTGCTTAAACCACAACTGCACTATCCACTGTATCCGCAAGAATAGCTCCAGCCCTCTATTCATCCCTCGTACATCCACTCCACCAGAGCTGGTCATGACGTCAGCCACTCTGCTCCGAAATTCTGATATTGGGGAATTGACAAGTCTGCTCGGTTTCCTTGTCAACAATTTTTGTTTCAGTGCTACAGGGCCGGTTGTTGATTTCGTTACCAATAGTTACCCAGGTTTCTTTGTATTCACACATGTATTTACACGGTTACGCAGTTTAAATTCAGAGAGAATCATGAAAAAGCTTTGCGTTTTCCAATTATTCTATTTGTTGAATGATTTGTTGATTACAGATCTGCCAGAAACGCTGTTGGATGTATAGAAATCCAGGACATTATGCATTATTCAACTGACCAGAGCAGAATAAAACTCTCTGCAACATGCGTTCAAGCTGCCAGCTCAGAATTCGAGACACAGCAAAGCGTCCTCTCCACTGTCCTGCTCATTAACCAGGTCAGGGTTAGAGACACAGTAAACCTATATCCACACTGCCCGCCTGGATAACTAGGTCAGGATTTGAGAGACGAAAAGCTTCCTCTACATTAAACTCATATGATTCTTGCTTTGGAGTTAGCAGCTAAATAAATGTGCAAGCGGGCAAAGGGTTACAACATCGGACGAGCAGCTTTTTAGGGATTGTTTTCTATGTGTCTTATTACGCCTACATTATTACGCCTACAGGCAAATAAACTACAATACCAATATCATTGCATTAAATGTCCTGTTCGAATTGGCTAAAGAGTAACTGATACTGTGCTAGTGTCCGGGTATCATACAAGATCCAAATTCGTTTGAGCCGAGTTGGACGACTGGATGGTGCAGGTTTATTTGTCACAACTGCTCAATGATTTAGAGTAAGTTTGTTGCTCTACCAGCCTTTCTGTGCGGTTGCTGCAAACCATACAGGGACGGCTAATCTCTCTTTGACAGTTAGACTGGAGATACTATGTGAAAATAATAGTTGTTTGTGATAATGTGCAGGTTGCTTATATATTCATTTTGTTTAGCTTGGGGAATAACAATTTAAGAAAATGGCAGGGGTTGCAGGTTCAAATCGCGGATTAACCCGCATTTTAGTGGATTGTTTCTCCACAGTTTTAAAGCAACCGCATTTTCAAAATAATCGATTATCTTGTGTACATCATGCAGCTGATGCCAACTTAAACAGAGGCAATTAAATTTGTTTGCAAAGCACCGTATATGACAGGTTAATCAATAATTCCCTAGACAGCATCAGATTTCCCAGAGCTCCGAGGCCCGTGTCCTTTCCCACACAAGACACCAGAGCCGATCATCCTCGCCATGTTCCATTGTCTCCCCTTGCCAAGCTGAGAGATTTCTGGATCCCCGTCTTATTTGAAATGGCCTCAGTCAAAATCTACACCAATGCCTCGACCCACATGGCCTGGGTCACCCACTTGCCATGTTTTATTTGATTGTTTTATTTCTCCGTGTTATCCTGTCCAATATTAGCGGGCGAGATTTAGACCTTTCTGGAACTGAATTCTACAGAACATCTAACTATCTCTTCCTTCCCATATCCACAATCAGTCTAAAGACACCTTTTGGTCGTGTTGTTGGTCATCGTTGCCTTCCCAAAACGTCTCAATTCCTAACCCCACACCAATGCCCAGTTAGTAATATTATTATGAGTAATAACTCTTGCATTCGATACAGCAACTTATCCAACTTCGAATCGTCTCAAAATGGTTCTTAGAATATATTGTAAATTCAGTTGATTGCACATTTTTGGGCGAAATGCGGCGGCCAATTTCCTGCAGCAGTGACCCACAAACAGTCGTGGATAGAGTAAGCAATTTAATACGACTTATCTTGTTTGAAGGAATATTACACCCGGAAATTGCTCCACCAATCGACTAACAACCGGGTGCCTCCATATTTCTATGTAAACTGAGGCGAGAGCAGTAAAGAAACTTGCCAATTGTTATGTTCTGCCGGAAATCTAACACAGGTTTTCCAGCAGCTGTCGTACTCAGCCTCAAAATTTACTGATCAGCTACTCCACGGCTTTCCTACTCAACCTACGGTCACCTGCCCCTTCCCCCCATCTCGAAGTCGAGCTCCACCTCTCTAAAGCGCTCAATGGCGCTACCCTGCGTGAGGAGCGCTGTGTAAGCGCAAGTTATGATGCTGTTAAGTTGCTTTTGAAATCATATCTTTTCTTGAAGAAAATAAAGGACGCACTGCAGTAATTCTAATCGGGCAAAAGGCGAGCGCGACTTACATCACAGTATTTCATCGAGAATTGTCAAAGCGAGATTCATCGCTTCCTGTAACCGTACTCTTTATTCGGCTGTGGCCGCAGTTCAGAGAATTTTGTCTGTGTGGGTATATTTTCATGTGTATTATTCATCTAATTAATTCAATGCCGAACAAAACCAATGCCAAGTCTTTGAATTCCTTTCCATTCAAGTGAGTAAAAGCAGCAGAGGGACAGAACGTCAGGACGATGACTCAATCCGCGGACATTGCGGCAACTGTGAGTTTGACTGACCTGAGATCAACGACCTCTGTTCAAACCTCTTTGCGGCGAGAAACGACCATCCAGTTATATTTATTCAAACGTATCTGTGCGGCGTAAGTCATGTTTCTACGTCAGTCGGTTACCGTGTTATTGTCGGTGAGATGCAGACAAAGCCAGTCCGTCTTTATTAGTACACATGTATCTCACTGGAAGTGAGTGTGATTTCCTCTGTCGCTATTTTCATGCAGAATGTCGACCATACCGCATTTTTTGCGGCTTTGTTTAATAATGTTTTGAAATATAGCTCATCAACAACAGGAGAATCTCCAATAAAAATATTCCACAGACAGTCGCCCATGCAAGTCCTTTCTCGTGACGTATCATTAATGTCTCCACATCAATCGATTACTGTTTCTTGGCGGACAGACACACAGAAAACCATTTCGTCTTTAGTATAGATAAAACGTCGGAACCCGAAACCAGAAGAACTGATGTCACTGTTATTTTGCGTTGCGTAGCTTCTTTATTTAATATAGGGAATAATACATATAACTTCTCAATGATTCAATGAACAGGGTTACAATAGCGCGGTTACAGTAGATAATATTATGATAATATTCTCATGTATGGCATGTCACTTTAGGCTTAAATAACTAACTAATCTCAAACAACTTAACTAAAGCAATAAATAAAATAGCAATTTATTCATGACCATAACAAGGAGGACAAACTTGAAGGGATGAAGATCACGACACATATCAGAACCATAATATCACAAACAAATATTTGTATGAATGGCTATTTAAAAGATAAACCCTTTCACAAATACATTTATAAATATATTGTTGAACAGTGCGTTTTTCTGATGTAACGTGTGTTCCAGTTTAGTCTTCTTCCTTTCAACTATCTAAAACATTTACTAACTATTTTGAAAGGATATTTTATTGCATTCTTCAGCTCCTCTCTGAATTTGGTCTGGGTGACCGCATAGATGGCTGTGTTTGTGCAAGAACTCAGCAGCTGAAGCATAAAACCTGCTTCTTCAAAGGTTTTGAAAGGGTTATTGTGGCCTCTTGACTTGTAAACCCCTTTAACGCTGTATACTATGTAATGTGCCACTGATGTCACCCACAACAATATAAAACTGAGTGATATAGTGAACAGTAAAATGATGGATTTCTTTCTGTTTTCCATTTGCGGATCATTGCGATGATCAGCGCTGGTGCTGCAGACCCGCAGTTTGGTGCGGACTCGACTCGCCACAAGAATGTGTCTGACGGTCAGAGCGTTGAGCAGCAAAATCAACACGAATGGGAGCAAAGGGACCAAAATCTGTTCAAACCAATAAAATGTAATCCACGCGGGATGATAGAGAAGGTTTGGTTTGACAATGCAGCCCCAGGGCAAGTGATGAATTCTACCGAAAGAGTAGAATGTAAAATAAATGGGAATATTTTCCAAGCAGATTAACGAACTTAAAGTCCCAATAACCACAGACGCTGTTCTCTCAGTGCAGTATTTTTGTTTCAGTTTCTGACAACAAACGGCCACAAAGCGATCAAAGGTGAAGGCCACCGTTAGCCACACAGCAGAGTCCACGGCGGCTGCAGAAACGACATGAATGAAGCTGCAGACAGGAGTGTAGAACAAATATGAAGTAAGTAAATAAATCTCACCAATTTGTTTCAGGATTACTTCAGATATAATGACTGACAGATCCGCCGCTGCCATGGCCAACAGGTAGCGGGTGATACACTTGGAGAGTCCGCAGTTTCCTCGGGACAGGATCCCAATTGCCAGTAAATTAACTGTAAGAGAAACAAAACAGGTAAATTTGTTAGAAGCTGACCAGTGGAGTAATACGCTGACGAGTCTGTTAGTAAAATCATCAGTTAAACAATCAACAAGTGAAACTAAACGCCGTTAGTGTGTTCTAATAGGGAGTTGTTTATAATAAGATGAAGCCATTAGAAAAACGGTACACCAGGCTTGTTCAGTGACAAGTTGAATTGAGTATATTACTGTGCAGGAAAGGAGCGACCGTGAAGGAGTGCGATAGGTAATTCAGTAGGGAAGAGCCAAAGGCGAGGAGGGGCATTTGAGCAGCATTACATAGATTTGTGGGTAGGACAAATTTGCTGCACTGTAGGGACAGCCCGAGAGAGTTGGGCAAGTAGAGTAAGGAAACTTGACGACCGTTTTGCCTTGCTGGGAAGCAACACAGTTCTGTCGCTTGCGAAAGGGGTTCTCTAAATCCTGAGCGACAGGAATCCACCAGTAATTACTAGCAGTGATTTAACTCACCAGGAATTCCAACTGCTGCAAGAACAGGATAATAAATTTCTTGAATGTTCGAAAGTTTAGATCTTGGTGGCATATTTCCCCACAGCGATATCTTTTGCAAAGTTACAGCATCCCCTTCTGTCACATTGAGGTAATGCTGTCACATATTTGTAGCCTTTGGGAAACTCCATGGAGATTGAGAGATGATGTGACCATCGCATTACTAATAG